>NC_140173.1:76032694-76040194 GCF_963971535.1 Notolepis coatsorum
GCTAGACCTCTTTCTTATATCCGCGGCGCTAAGATTGAAGATGTTTCACTCCATAGATTAATCTAGATTAATTTATTTTAATGCTTTTATTTATTTCTAAAAAAAATTATATCTTTTTCCCCCTCCTTTTTCCTCCGTTTTTCTCCCATCCCAATGTTAGTCGTTATGCCAATTCCCAATCCCCTTCCTGGTCGCTGCGCACCTACGCCCTACAGTCGGTCTGGGAGAGTGGAGGCTATCACATGCTTCCTCCGACACATGTGTAGCCAATCAACCGCTTCTTTTCACCTGGCAGCGCGGACTCTCACTGAGAGAGTGTAACGTGTGGAAGGATCACACTACCCCCCTTAGATCCTTTCCTCGCTGAGCAGGCGCCCCGACCGAACTGTAGGAGTCGCTGTTTACAACGACCAGGACCCACCCACCGGCTTTCCCACCCTCTAACACTGCCAATTGTGTTAGTACGATGGCCGGCCAAGCCGGAAGCAATGCCGAGAGCTGGGCTCGATACCAGTATCTCCTGCGTTGGTGGCGAGCGCCCAGTGTTAATTTTGGCAGCTATTTTCATTTTAGTTTTAGTCTTAGTCATGTTTTAAGTGCTCCTTTTTCGTTTTCATCATATTTAGTCATCTTCATTTATTTTTCGTTTAGTCAACTAAATGTCTGAGCATTTTAGTCTTAGTCAGTTTTTGTCTCAATTTTGACTTTTTTGTTTTAGTCTAGATTTTGTCGACGAAAACGGATGACATTTTTGTCTATTTTTAGTTAATGTACTAAAAAAATATATTATATAAATTATGAAACTTTTTTTTTTTTTTTTTTTTTTACAGCTACTGTTTTATATATACTGTTTTTTAGTAATAACTAGAAAATAATGGTATTTATTCAACAACAGGTGATTGTATAGATTAGTATTAGTATCATTAAATGACAACTATGCTCAACGTTAGGTTATGACTATAACCAAGTTCTGTTAGTTAGGGGCGATGCTTGGCATCACTACTGCACTATCTCGCGTACGTGCACGCGTACTGAATAAACCACAAATGTACCTCTAATACCAGTATTAGTCTGACCACACCCCTCATCAGCTTACCTTCATAAGCAGGTGTGTGGTCACCTGCTCTCCTCCTTCCCAAGCTTTCACCACAAGGTGAGGACAAGGGCTGCAGCGGTCGTCTGATGCCAAGCATCGCCCCTAACTAACAGAACTTGGTTATAGTCATAACCTAACGTTCTGTATCGTTAGTGGCTTAGCTTGGCATCACTACTGCACAAGGGAGGCCAAGCGGAGCCACTTGGCTGACAAATACACCCCGCTGACAGCCCCCCAAAACCATCAGAACAGGGAGGGCCGAGCCCCCCCGACCCCCCCTAATGGAGGGTATCCCCCCTATTAGAGGCTTCACGGGAAGGCGACGGACCCGACCGTGCGAAGAGGCACTCAAGCAACTTAACGCACAGGGTGAGCAGACCGTGGCTTGACCCCACGACTACACACACGCACAACCCGCATGCCACCCGGGAACGAACGGAGGAACAACCTCGTTACTGCCCCCAGAATCACGGGGCCAAGGGCAAACCCAACCCCGTGGCAAGGCCGCAGCAGCGGAGCGCGAAGGAAGACCCAGACCCACCAAAAGGACTGGACTCCCTGGAATGGGGGCCCGGAGAAGTCCATGATGCCAGCATCAAGACCCCACCAGGTGGGCACGCAGTGCCCCGCCCCCCACATCGCCAGCGTATTCGGACAAAGGCCCCTCAGTTACTGCACCTGGTATTCCCAGGCGGAATCCCATCCAAGTACTAACCAGGCCAGAACCTGCTTAGCTTCCGAGATCGGACGAGATCGGGCGTGTTCAGGTCGGTATGGCCGTAAGCCGAGCGGGCCCCGTCCCCCCAATAGTACACCGCCTGGCACACTGACCCTGCAGAACAGGCAGTCAGCATGGCCGTAAGCACACAAAAAGGTTAACCAACGGAAGCAGGCAGCGCACCGGGGAAAAACCAGGCAACAGGCTGTTAACCCTAGCCTGGAGACTGCGGACGAGACAGGCGCCAGAGGGGACAGCTGAACACAGCCGCCCCAGCGGAAGGAGCGTAAGCTGGCGGTGTTGCATGACCAAGCCTCCATTTAACAACCCCCACCCAGAGGGGTCGAGGCAGAGAAGGCTGACACGATTGGCAGACGTCATGAACGTGCAGGGGCACCCTCAAACGGTGAACCCGGGAGTTGACACTGCTCCAACACACCAGGGAATCAACCACCTCGGTGTTACCCAATGCGGTGGTTGTTCCTATAACCCCTCAAGAAAAAACTCCAAAACACACCTGCGGGTATACACCGGCTATACCGCAGTACAAGTGTTTCAGTTTCCAAAAAGGGTTAACCCAGGCCTACGGGTCGCAAACATCACTTCGGACCGGGCCTGGCGGTACGGGAAGCACAGGGTCACCAGAGGAGGTCAAAAAACCACCCCCACAGGCCCCTCTTCGCCATGCGTGAGAGAGGAGCGAAAAATAATGGAGAACCAGCCCCTAAGCACACCGTACCTGGTATTCCCCGGCGGTCTCCCAACCAAGTACTAACCAGGACCAACCTGTGTAGCGGCCGAGATCCGACGAGATCGAGCGCGTACAGAATGGCATGGCTGTAAGCCATGACGACAGTGCTGAGTAAAAACATACCCAACCAGGGTCTCCATAGCGCTTAACCCTGTGACACCCAGACCGACCTGGCATTTTTCCCCCTGAAAAAAGCCCAAGTCCCTCAGGGTACCAGAACAGCAGATCTGCATCCCCGGCGGACAACGGGTTCAACTGATCTGGACCAGCGTGACCAGAACCAGTCCCGTGCCCTAACCACGCCGACATGCCTACTCCAGGAGAAGGGCAGATATGCGTGTTGATCTTAACATGAAAAGAAGGCGCCACCCAGACGTTCGGACGAACCGCGCCTGGTGGCCCACCCCAAGGGCGTGAGACCCCACTACATATGTTCAGATCCATCCCGTCATCATCCCCCAGACATGAACGAGAATCCGTCGACAACCCACCCAGGTCATGGGATGTGGTCGTCGGAAGAGGAAAAACCCCCATCTCAGTTGCTTTATAAAAACGCTGTTTCAACCACAAGCAACCAAGGCGTGCCAGTCAATCGCCTGTTTACAGCGAGCTAGCACTATACGTGCGTCGGGACACACCCCCATCAATGAACAGGCTATTTAGACCTGCCATTGAATCCCCAAGGCGCCCAGGGGAACGACAAGAGGGGTGTGACACTCCCTAACTCCAACACTTCTGGAATAGAAAGAAGGAAGCATCAACAGTATGTATCCCAGTCTACACAGCCGGGGTAAAAAATGTTCACATTTTTACATCCCACCACCCTCCCATAGGAAAGAGACGGGGATCCCCAGAGAGACTTCCCACGCGAGCTGTACAGATTGAAAAGAATATATTGCACCTTGAGCCATGTAAAAAACTGGTTTTAGGGCCTCCGGGGAAGAGGCACTGAACCCATACACACTCAACAAACGAATTGAATCGAATATACATACAATAGAAAAGGACCCTTCTAGAGGGTCCACTCACTTTGACAATCTGAGGAGGAAGGCTCTGTACTCTGATGGAGGCTTCCTCACATGGAAGAAGGAGTCCGAACTCACAGAAGGCCTGAATAGGCGCTTGGTGAGGAGGAGCCCTGACCACCCCCCCTGAAAACAGATCCATCACATGGACCTGAACAGCACACGGAAGTCCTACCAACAGAGACGCGCACGGTGACGTACTCTATGGCGGGGGAATTCCTGCGGTGCACACGCCCAATATACCAGGCCGTGGGACCAGGAACTCCCTCCCCCCCCCCCCCCCCCCCCCCCCGTAACGTGCCGAACCGCCACGTGACGGGAACCTTGAAGGACAGGGGGTGTACCCCTGACCGACAGAACAATGGGGAGAGGAAAGGTTACCAGTTCACCCCTTTACGACCCCACACCCATGATACGACGTAACGACAAAAAGAGAATATGACACAGTCATAGTCAGCTCTATGAAGCGTTTCACAGCTCCACACAGCGCATGAGCTAACCTGCTATCTGATTTTTACTAAGGAAAAACACAGAATAGAGAGGGCTCTAAGAACCCCGGTCCAACATACACATGTGCTTCTGTGGCCAGTACAACCCAGTTGTAGGTCACATGACACACACAACCCATCATCACCTACAAAAAATGGCAAAAACACTCAACAGAGGAACGCCGTTTTTTTCACAATGAGAGAATACATCATTCTTGATTAGTATCGACCACAGGCCTTGCTAAGCACACATGACAGCAACCAAACCAATTTCCCTTTAGGAAATAAGTTTCTCCAGCAGATTTAGCACAACCTCAGCAATCAAGCTAAGAGTTACATCGTATCCCTACCACACAAAAGACACAATTAATGCACAACATGTCTGATAGGAGGTGATAAAGTCCCCAGGGAACCGGGGGGGAAAACACAATCCTCCTATTTTACCCTCAATACGGCCAGTTAAAACAGGAAAACCTGTTAATGTGTGAACACACTGTTCATTGTCATTACAGTCTGAGAAAGAACATTCTTTTACTCACTTGTCACCAAGCATAGCTTCATAGGTTAGTTGCCTTAGTAGTGAGTACACGGTACACATAAACACCATGATGTTTCTCACACAACAACCAGATCAATACATCACGATCTGCACGGAGAAGCTAACTGCCAGTGACAAAAACAGCTCACACATAACCCGCAACGTATCCTAAATGCATTCGACAACACACGTTTTGGGAAAAAACACCGTTATTCACAATACATTTAGCAAAGTAAAACCAGAAGACGTGTTATGAGGTCTGGCCAACCCCGTACCTACCCGGAACGCAGATCAGCGAAGTGCAGTCACAAGACACCGTAGAACACAGCCGACCTGTGTTGTTCGATCCGGGCAGCGTCGCCGCTCCAACCAGTCGCTACAGTCCTCTTTGTTGACGCAATCCCCGTCCAAGCTCAGGGCAGGGTCGACGAAACATCCCCTGTCAAGGATGACGTCGCGGTCAAGAGTGTAAAACATGTTAAAATCAAAGCACGTTCAACAGAATAGCATCAAGCCAACGGCGATCAGAAGCGAGCTCCGGCGGCGCGTGAGAAGCTAAGCTACCCCGCGCCAGCCATGGCCCTAGCAGCAAGCTAACGTTTACCCAGCGACCACGACATGCTAGCCCCGCAGCTAACAGCTGACTGGCTAACAGTAGGCCTTAAGCAGGCCATGCAGCGATCCAGCAGGCTAACGCAGCAGTTAACAGCTGACTGGCTAACCGTAAGCTATGAACATGTAAACAATGACATAACACTCACCCAGACAGGCCGCCGTTCTGAACCCCTCCACACTTTTTAAGAGAAAAGAGAAAACAAGACGTCAACACCGCTTCACAACGGTGAACATCCGGCGGAATCAGCACAGTACCAACTGGCCTGTGTAGCTGACTTCGAACATGAATCTGCCGCTATCGCACATTACATGCACATATCCCCTCGTGAAGGAATACTCTCATTTGGATATGAAAGATGGGGTCTTAACACGGTGACAGAGAGAATCCACTCGTCCAGAACACACAGGGATCACCAGTGTCAATGGTCGCGGCCCACTAGTTAAAACTATAATGGTCTTCAGACCAAGGTCTCCTGTCGCCTAGGCGGCTAAACAAAGGACCCTAGCCTGGGGCCGGTTTCCATAAACTTTGTCAAGTAGCCCCCATAGCACTAACAGACAAGTGGAGCCCGCCAGCAAACACTACTCACCCAACCTGGAACGCACCGCTCCTCACAACAGCGGCATGTCCGACAGTTCAGCTGTGGCCTGACAGGTTTCACCCCAACAAACACAGCAAGGAACTGCAGTTGAGAAGCATGCAGCGGCGTGCTCCCAATACGAAAACCGGTGGAGGGTTTTTAGAATGATCATCATCTTCTAGACACTCCAGTACGAAGACAATATCGCCGTATTTTCTCGAAAATAGTGAGAGAGAAAATAAAGATATGATGTCAACGTATCCTTGTTTCCCAAGCTGTTCCTAATCCAATTTCTTCCATCATGGTGTCAAGTGTGGGGATCTACCGAGGCACCTCTTCCTTGTGGTGAAAGCGAGAAGGAGGAGAGCAGGTGACCACACACCTGCTTATGAAGGTAAGCTGATGAGGGGTGTGGTCAGACTAATACTGGTATTAGAGGTACATTTGTGGTTTATTCAGTACGCGTGCACGTACGCGAGATAGTGCAGTAGTGATGCCAAGCTAAGCCACTAACGATACAGAACTATGCTTCACCCACGGAAAGGTTGTTGGCACATTGGTTCCACACGGCCATTATACGTTGTTGCACTTGCTTCCAGAAGGCTCCGTTTAGGTTAGCTAGTAGCAGAGGCTCTGTTGTGATTTTTAATGCACAATAAATATTCAACATTCTCTTTTGAGACTCCGCCTCAGACTCTTATCATTTGGCACTAAAAGCTAAACATTGTCACCGGTATGGCTGTCCGCAACATGTCATTAATTGTGTGCGAGAGGTCGATCAGTTAGCCACATTAGCGTGATCTAGGTTAGCCACTAGTTAACGCGAGCTAGATGGAAATACAAACAATGTAACGTTACTGGTGAAAAAGTGATTTACCTTGGAATACTCCTTTGCCAACTTGCTGTACTTTGCTTGCAGGTCTGCAGCTGGATTATGAATAGTCCCAACTTTAGCCAAGGTAACGTTAAGCTAAAACTAGCTTTTCAAATATATATTGAAATTCTTTATTTGGAATTACCCCTTGAGATGAACCATCTCGTTTTCAAGGGGGTCCACACCTTACAAAATACATAAATTACATATCTGTATTAAACATAACAAAACAAAAAGAAACAAACAAAAACCAAACACAAAACAAGATAAAATTTATAATAAACAGGTTCAAACAACATCAAACAAGAGGAACATAAGACAAACAAACAACAAAACACAGAGCACATATTCAAGCGATTCAAATAGCGCTTCAGCTAATGCTAATAACAGAGCTCCCCGTCACACTGCTCTGACTCGGGACGAGACAAAGTTATAATTATTTTGTCTCGTCTTGTTTTAGTCAACAATATCAACATACACGAAGAGAAATTTCGTCCTGGTTTTTGTAAATTACATTTTTGTGTCCTCATTTGTGGTCAATGATATTTAATAAACTATTTAGTCTCGTTAGCGTCACACAGTCTTCAATAACGTGACGTCACGTCTCGTTGTCGTCATGAAAAAAACCTTTGTTGACGAACATCTTTCGTCATCATTTTAGTTGACAAAATTAACACTGCGAGCGCCTTGCCCACTGCGGCACCCAGCCGCCCTTTAATGCTTTAAATAATTTAAATTAATCTTTTTTTCCTCCTTTTTCCTCCGGTTTTCTCCCATCCTAATGTTAGTCGTTATGCCAATTCCCAATCCCCTT
>NC_140173.1:76044722-76077222 GCF_963971535.1 Notolepis coatsorum
CGGGCTCCTCCTTCTTCTACCGGCTGGAATATGGATTATAAACAGTATCACTGGATCATATTCACCCATCCAGTTTTCCCTGTGTGGCTAGTTGGCGGTACCAGCAGGGGGCGCGGTGGCAGGCAGAGAGTGTACGAGAGAGAGACGGGAAAGGAAGCAAGCCAATGGAGACGGAAGAGGGAGAGCGGCTCTCTTCGAGTTTGGACTTGGATGTGATCAGACGTGTCTCGACGGAGCACCCGTGGTGGACCACACGGGCGAACGTATTGAACTTGAGTATATGACGGGTTATCCTAGAAGGACCCGTGATAGTGCATGAGTAAGAGAAACCGAACCCAAGGACTAACGTCCATAGGTAGCGTGTTATAGTAGCAGTGTGTGCGGTATAAGTAGCATGCTGCTAACGGCTATATTGACTCCAGTGTACACCGAGCGCGAGGCGCTGAAGACGACCGGTGGTGTAGCCAGCCACGTTGCGCAACAGTATAACCGTGTAGCAGGTGGGCTGTTTGGGGACCCAGAGAGTAGCTTCAGTGTAAGGTAGGGCAAGTGTATGGCTGCGTGTCAACCCAGCGCCGGCTGTCAACAACCAGCCTTCGCCGGCGTTTCGACGTCTGCTCTGCTCCGGCGGTCGACAGCCCAGCACGGGAGTTCTTCCGTCCAGCAGAGGTCGCCATCACCCAGCACACGCTCTCAGCCAGCTACTGCCCTCTGCTCCAGCCCCGCTTGCTGGCGCCCGCAACGAGAGCGTTCAACGCCATCTTGCTGGACGGTGGTGGCACGGCGAGGCCGCCATTTTGGTTGAGTACAATCGAGCATCGATGCTCCGGATCTATTACACAGTACACAGTGTGGTGTGGCCTACGGGCGAAGCTAATGGTTGCTAACTACAGTTCATAGGGGTACCCCATAAACATTACATGCCAGCATTAGCATAGGACTTTTGTTCTGGTACAGTGGGCCCACATTTTTTATTTCCTTTGAGTGTGATAACGTGTTGGTTCTTTAATAATAATTCCCATTTAATTAACCCTTTCCCTGTGGGGAGGAGGTATTATTCTGGCCATATAATTAAAGCCTGATAGAGGTATTATACAGGGTACTGACCCAGACGTGGGTGATGAGTCAAACACATTGAAGTATATTATCCCTGATACTAATCCAGAGGTGGGTGTATAATATACGTGTCTACAAGGTATTGAGTTACACACAGAGCTATAGTGGGACTTCAGTCCATTCGACCACTCCTATTAAATCCTTGTAACTGAACAGTACAATTAATATAAAGACTTAAATGGGGTTCTGTGTGCGTGTCCATTCCTGTGCCCAGTATTAACTCTTTTGGTGTGGGTAACGTATATATATAATTAACCCCTTCCTACCCAACTCTCCCCTTTTCATTATAAGGTTTCTAGTGGTCATCAAGGGAGGGTACTGCTTGCGGGAGGAACGAATCTATTTATGCATATCAGTCACTAGGTGTGGGAGGGTTAACAGAGGTAATCAGGGAAGTGAGAGCGAGTTGGGGAGTACTGCTAACCGCCCGGAGAGGCGAGGAAGACCAGAGTACCAAACCAGGTTGGTAAATCCCGTGCCCCATTCACTCCCACTACCGGGCCCCAGGTTGACGCTCCAGGCCCAAAGACGAGGGTGCAGTCAGACGGAGCTCTACTGTGTCCAGCTACCTTGTGACTGCCAGCAACCGTTCCCACCAAGCAGGGATTGGCCGATGCCTGTTTCTACACTGGTTAAGCTTAGGCACTCTTCGAAGTTGGTTAAGGTTAGAGTTTGTCTTAGAGCGTGACGGCAAGTTCTTTCGACGGTTAAGCTTAGGCACTCTTTCGAAGTTGGTTAAGGTTAGAGTTTGTCTTAGAGCATGGCGATAGAACACCAGGTAGTTTGCAGGCTGTTTGGCGTGGAAATGGGCAAAGACACAGCTCGTCACGGATTGGGCAAACGCGTCAGTGGCCAATCAGAGAGCGTCAGTCAGTGCCAATCAGAGAGCGTCTCAGAGAAATGCGGCTTGGTTTCGTAAGCACGCATGCCAGTCTGGTCTTCAAAATCCTCCATGGTCTAGCCCAGACCTGGGCATTGTACGTGATTCTGACCGGCCCGCGAAATATTACATGATAATAAAAAAAAATAAAAAAAAAACTTTTTTCTTTTCATGTCAACGTTCACACGCACAATATACACTTACCTAGGATTTGACTTGATTCAACAACAAAGCAGTCGGGGCAAGCCGAAAACGGTCGAAAGTGTGGTTATTTGAAGTTTGGATTTTTTTTCCACAATTGAGGTAGGTAGATTACATTTTTAGAGACTAAAGTACAGAAAAAGGTACCGTTGGGTACCGGTATCGGTTCAAATGTGAACGGTACCCATCCCTACTGAACACACAACTGCAGGTCAAGGGCATTTTTGCTCATGAAATGCATAGCCATGTGAAAGCCTTCATGACAAAGTTGCAATTAATTTCAAGGCAACTAGGCAGCAACAATCTCAAACACATGAAAACCCTGAAAGAAGTCAAACCATCAGCTGATCACCGGCACAGGTACTCATCCATGTTGGGAGTACTGCATGATGAATTTTCAAGGCGTTTTCAAGATTTCAAAAAGGTTGAGGATGAAATGCAGCTGGTTTCCTCTCCCTTTACCTGCAGTGTTGATAGTTGTTCAGCTTGAACTCATTGATCTGCAGTCTGATTCACTACTGAAAGAGCACTTTAAGTCAGCATCACTGCTAGAGTTCTACTCTGCTCTCAAGGAGGAGAACTTTCCAAACATGAGGAGACATGCTCAGAAGATGTTGGTTCTCTTTGGATCTACCTACATATGTGAACAGACATTCTCAGTCATGATGTTTACCAAGTCCAGGCACAGATCCTCTCTCACTGATGAACATCTGGCAGCTGTGCTTCGCATCTCCACCTCAGACATGCAACCTGACTTTGATGGACTTGTTAAAGCTCAACAGAGACTGGATTTCTCACACTGAATGAAAAAAAAAAGAACTGAAGAACACTAAAATGTGGAAATATAACAAGTGAAATGGGACACTTGATATTTTTTTTCTTTTTTTTGCACAGTTCTGAAAACATTAAATGTTTAATATAGGCATGTAAAGTAAAAAAAAGCTACAAAACTGGGACACTTTTCTTTACACAGTTCAGTGACATGTCTTGTTTATTTTTGCTATAAGATGATGTGATGTCTTTAGAGAGCTATGAAAATCCTTGTTTCAATAGTATATGAAACTCAAAATGCCCTTTGTTATTAATGTTTCACATTTTGTTTATCATTTTGGAAATTAATTCTATTTGAATAAATTATATTTTTGAAAGCTAACCTCACCTTTTAATTGCCAAATAATAACATACACTCTTACCAGGGGTCAAAACAATGACATTTACTGCTTTTTATATAGAAATAAAATGTATATTATGCATAATTGAGTTTGGAATTTTGGCCCGGCCCTCCAACATATTTTCAGTTGCTCATTCGGCCCCCTGGGAAAAATAATTGCCCACCCCTGGTCTAGCCCCACCCCCACTTTCCGATTTTTTCACCCCCAGGTTCACCAGAACTGTTGTACCGGGTGACTTGGCTGTTCCATTAACACTTTCAATGCCAACGACGCGATTTCTCATTTGTTCATGCCGACCGTTCATTGCCAACGACGCAATATCTTGTTTGTTTTTTTATTAGCGATTTGAATTCATATTTCATCAATCTAGTCTCACGTTAGTGCTGCAAACTCTCTCTGAGCTCCATTGGGAAAATACCGCCCCATATCGTCTCCCTGTGGTACTGCACCCCTTTGGAATGGTTTGCATTCCAGCTTCCTCATTTTACTTATCAGACAAGTCACCCGAGAGGATCCAAGTCATTTCTGAGCCCCAAAACAGTGTGGAATACATATTTCCAGTACCGAGCATTGGATCAATAAACGTGATCGATATTTGGAATGGCGATCAGGAATTGGAATAATCTTTTTGGATAACATCTGATTAAGCATTACATCACGCGCAGGAGTGGTTTGTGAACAATAAACCATGCCTAGGGGTGGTTGTTAGGCCCGAGGCGCAGCCGAGGGTCGTTAGACCCCCCTAGGCATGGTTTATTGTTCACAAATCACGACTGCAAGTGGTGTAAAGCTTTTATACAACTGCCACATTCATCCAACCTTATTGCTATACAATAAACACACATTAATCAAAGATTTATTGAAAAAACCATCCACCAGAAAAAGTTGTTCCCACAACTACAAAAAAGACAATTTGCCTCCATGTGGAAGCAGCTCGGAAGTGCATCCAACCAACTAACACATCCAACTGTGTATTATTGGAATGATTGAGAGAAGTTGCCTCATGTGGAAGCAGCTCGGAAGTGCATCCAACCAACTAACACATCCAACTGTGTATTATTGGAATGATTGATTGAAAATTTTATTACCAGATGCAGAATGGGTACAATACAGTACGGCTCAATACACACAATTTTTAAGGGGATGCAGACCTACTTTCTATAGAACTTCATTCTTAGATGCTTCTATAGAAAGTAGGTAAAACAAATTAAAAGGTTTTCTTTGCCCTATAGGAAAAAAAAGTTTTCTTCGCCCTATTTTTTATTTTTTTTTAACCTACTGTAGAGGGCCTAAACTTAACCAGTTGGAAACCAAGCGTACAGTAATAAAATTAGCAATCAATCAATCAATCAATCAATCAACTCAATAGGCCATGCTCACTTAGAACAGCGCAGCACCCAGCTCTCTCTCAGTCTGACTATCCCCCGCGTTGCAGACAGGAGTGTGTGTGTGTGTGTGTGTGTGTGTGTGTGTGTGTGTGTGTGTGGGGGGGGGGGGGGGGGGGTGGAGACTGAGCCAGCGTCGGACAGTGTGAGAGTGAGGGCTGCAGTCAGAGAGAAGGAAAAAGAAATTGAAAAAATCAATCAATCAATCAATCAATCCGCGATTTTTCTTTTGTTCTGTATTGACTCATGACCCATCAATTACATCATCCAACATTGTTTAAAGGACTAAGACATTCGCTGTGACAGAATCGCTTCATATTTAGTCGTTAGGACGCTATCATTGTTAAAGATTATTGTGCGCCATCTTGTGATCCGGCGGATTGATGTGATGTGATTCGGTTGTGGGCGGGTCCTGGGCCAGCAAGCGTGGACTGTTCACAATACATACGTGTAAATGGACTGTTTCAGCCAATCAGAATCGAGAAATTTGCATGCCGTTGTATAATCTGAGGTAAGGAATCTATTTGACCAGTTTTAGGATAATCAGAGCTTTTTTCACAGAGATATCAGCGTGTGCCCTGTGTGTGTGTGTGTGTGTGTGTGTGTGTGTGTGTGTGTGTGTGTGTGTGTAGGTGTGTGTGTGTGTGTGTGTGTGTGTGGGTGTGTGGGTGTGTGTGTGTGTGTGTGTGTGTGTGTGTGTGTGTGTGTGTGTGTGTGTGTGTGTGTGTGTGTGTGTGTGTGTGTGTGTGTGTGTGTGTGTGTGTGTGCGATCAGGAAATAAGAGATTCTATTTTTCAGCTCGCTTCTCTAGCGTGCATAAGTACACATATGTCTAAACGGAAGTACAGGCTACAGGCTTTCTGGTTTCGACAAAACAATAGAAACGTGTGAAGTGCACAATATTTCCTCGTTTAAGCCACTGCAGCGGCTTTGCCTGAAGAATTTACTACATGACCGGGACGTTCTAGCTTGTTTGCCGACAGGATTTCGGGGAAAGTTTGGTCCGTTTGGAGGCAGCTTCCAGGGGAAGTACATACACCGGAAATTCTAATCTACCCCATAGACACTTTCGGCAGTAGTTCTTTACCAGGCTTTATCTCACGGAGATAAAACTGGGAACGAGGTTACTACAATATTAACAGAATGTAAA
Organism: Notolepis coatsorum; assembly: GCF_963971535.1. NCBI lineage: Eukaryota > Metazoa > Chordata > Actinopteri > Aulopiformes > Paralepididae > Notolepis > Notolepis coatsorum. The sequence goes on from NC_140173.1 coordinate 76,050,627, forward strand.
CAGCTGGGCAATATGAACACATAAATAAACACAATTATTTTACAAATATCTTAACTCAATCGGGGCCATTCACGCAATATTCCGCGTTTGCCCGACAACCGTTGGGTGCCAACCACGTAATACTACGTTTTTGGTTCGTTTTTCTTTTTTTCCGATTTTAATATCCTATTCAATTCCAGGGACCCGTATGTTGCCGTTAGAAGGCCTACTGCGACGCCGAGGGTGCAGTACCGGCCAGATTCTCCCAGGTGGCGGTATCGAGCTGCAGTAAACCCTGTTCCAGACCCTGTGTTACACTGAAAGTAATTTTTTTCACAGATTTTCAGTAGACCGCAAGGCTAGAGGTTCAATCGGTCGCATCCAAACGTCTACGGGACATCCGATGCATATGCTGTGGTTGGTTATGTCGTGGGCCAAATGGAAATCGGATGGAGCAGATATCGATCAAACAATTGGAATATTATTTTTGGAATACTCCCGATCAAAGGTAAGGATCATCTGATGTAAATTCTGGCTTGATTGTGCAAGGTTTTCATACCGATCCAGCTGATCAGCGTTTTTAGCGTTCAATACTAATGCCATTACTGGTAATCAATTATCAGAAACGACCCCCCAACCCCCCCCCCCCCCCTCCTTCATGCATTCATGATGATGAAACATAATACCTACTGTAACTGAGGGGTACAATTCCCTGACTGTATTGAGAGTATGGTATTATTAAACCACTACTTAGTTATGTACTTTAATTACTGGCCATACAGTACACGGTATATATGGTGAACACCCACACAAGAATACTTCAATGACACTAAAGTTCTATTTTGAGGGATTTATTATTATAGCAAGCAACAATAGGTTACAACATGAGAATTATGAATTGCGCTTATATGGCGAAGAACACTTAAGTAGGTCAAGAGCGTAAGTCCATGAGCATATTAAGATGGGTATAATTGACACCACCTGTAGCATAAGAATTACACAAGGCACACTCGTAGTCAGCTGGAGATACTAAGGGGGTTCCCTCCGGTTGTAAGCCAGCAGGGGAGAGGAATGTTCGGGAGCAAAAGTCTGGATCAACGGGGAATCAATAAGCTCCAGCTACGGGAGTCGGTACATATACTCCCCTCGATCGGCAGACAAAAGCAGCAGCTATAATCCAATATGCGCGACAGCATGGATGAAAGCCAGCCAGCCTCTTCCTAGAGACGGGCTCGAGTGATGCTCCTCACGGGTAGATCCCACACAGCAGTGGGGTAGACGGTTCTCTGCTCCAGCAGCCACAGTACCAAAAGCAATATAATCCAGCCGGAAAAGGCTCTGCATTCGCCGGTGTAGATTCTCCTGTGCACGGTACTTCACATTTAACTATGTTGAACTTGACGTTATTTCACTAAGCTCTGACACTTTTACTATCCTATTCGCACGCGGTTCTAAGTGCTCTATTTAGACGCAAGGTTGCTCACTTCACTTGGTCGTTGACTCGTGGTGAAGGCTTTACTAGGATAAGACGATACGTTACTTTGAACGAATGATGAACTGAATGAACTGATACTTTGAACGAAGTGCTGCTGTTTCCACCTGCGCCGTATTTATACGTAAGGTGAATTATCTAGTGCCAACCTCAGTTCTGTCTCGTATTACTGCGCAAACCTGGGCATGTTGAGACATGTCTTAGCGGTGGCTTTGAACTAGACATTGGGGGTATGGCCGTTGGCGCCTAGGGGGTCGCTGTCCAATAGGAGAACGAATATTATGGTCTGGCCTGTACCTAGGTAAAGGGATATTCCGTGTATATGTACAAAGAATATACAAGGGATATCAGACGATATACAAATATTATACAATATATCTCAAGTAATAAATATATATATTCGGTTTAATCTGACCCTTTGTAACACCTACTGTATAGATTTGATTCTGGAATACTAGCGTGTATAGGCAAGAAACGTCAACGCAAATAGTAGAATTGGCCTATATGGCTATTACGCAGCCTTTCAGGAATTACCCCATACCGCTGTAAAACGATAGGTTATAACTATAACCAAGTTCTGTGAGTAATGGTGACGCTCGGCGTCACTCTCTGCACTGTACCTCGCTTGTGCACGCGCACTGAATAAAAATTCAACAATGTACCTTTACATCCCAATATTTGTCTGACAACACCCCTATCAGCTTACCTTCATAAGCAGGTGTGTGGCCACCTACTCGCCTCCTTCCCAAGCTTTCACCACAAGGTGAGATCAAGGGCTGCAACGGCGTCGGACGCCGAGCGTCACCATTAATCACAGAACTTGGTTATAGTTATAACCTATCGTTCTGTTTCGTAATGGCTCTCGCTCGGCGTCACTCTCTGCACAAGGGAGGCCGAGCGAGAGCCATCGGCCGACAAATATACCCCGCTGAGGCCCCCCACAACCATCAGATCGGGGAGGACCGAGCCCCCCGATCCCCCTAATGGAGGGCACCCCCCCTATTGGAGGTTCCCGGGAGGGCGACGGACCAGACCGTGCGAAGAGGCACTCAAGCAACTCAACGCACAGGGTGAGCAGACCGTGGCCTGACCCCACGACTACACACACGCACAACCCGCATGCCACCCGGGAACGAACGGAAGGAACAACCTCGTTACTGCCCCCAGAAATCACGGGGTCAAGAGCAAACCCAACCCCGTGGCAAGGCCGTAGCAGCGGAGCGCGAAGGAAGACCCAGACCCACCAAAGGGACTGGATCCCCTGGAAAACGGGGGCCCGGAGAGGTCAATGACGCCAGGCATCAAGACCCCACCAGGTGGTCACTTAGTGACACCGCCCCCCAACAGCACACCGCCTGGCATACTGACCCTGCAGAACAGGCAGTCAGCACGGCCGTAACACTCAAGGTTAACCAACGGAAGCAGGCAGCATACCGGGGAAACCAGGCAACAGGCTGTAACCCGAGCCTGGAGCACTGCGGACGAGACAGGCGCCAAAGGAGTCAGCTGAAAACAGCCGCCCCGGCGGAAGGGGCGTATGCTGGCGTTGTTGATCACCATGACAAAGACTCCTTTAAAAAAAAACCACCCAGAGGGGTTGAGGCAGAGAAGGCTGACATGATTGGCAGACGTCATGAACGTGCAGGGGCACACTCAACCGGACAACCCGGGAGTTGACACTGCTCCAACACACCAGAGAACCAACCACCATGTCGTTACCCTATGCGGTGGTTGTTCCTATAACCCCTCAGGAAAAACTCCAAAACACACCTGCGGGTGTCATACCGCAGTACAAGTGTTGCAGTTTCTCAAAAAAGGGGGTTATCCTAGGCCTACGGGTCAACGAACAGTACTTCGGACCGGGCCCGGCGGCACGGGAAGCACAGAGTTACCAGAGGAGGTCTAAGACCACCCCAACAGCCCCCCCCACGCCATGCGTGAAAGAGGAGCGAAAAGAATGGAGAACCAGCCCCAAGCACACCGCCCTTGGTATTCCCAGGCGGTCTCCCAACCAAGTACTAACCAGGACCAAACCAGCGTAGCAGCCGAAATCGAACGAGATCGGGCGTGTACAGGTTGGCATGACCGTAAGCCATTACGACAGTGCAGAGTACAATATGTACCCAACAAGGGTCTCCATAGCGCCTAACCCTGCGATACCCGGACCGACCTGGCATTTTTCCCCCCGAAAAAAAGCACAAGTCCCTCAGGGTACCAGAACAGCAGATCTGCATCCCCGGTGGACAACGGGTTTAACTGACCTGGACCAGCATGACCAGAACCAGTCCCGTGCCCTAACCACGCCGACATGCCTACTCCAGGAGAAGGGGCAGATAGGCGTGTTGATCTTAAAACATGAAAAGAAGGCGCCACCCAGACGGTCGGTGCGAACCGCGCCTGGTGGCCCACCCCAAGGGCGTGAGACCCCTCTACATATGTTTAGATCCATTCCGTCATCATCCCCCAGACATGAACGAGAATCCGTCGATAACCAATACAGGTCGTCGGAAGAGGAAAAAACCTCCATCCCAGTTGCTTTATAAAAACGCTGTTTTAACCACAAGCAACCAAGGCGTGCTAGTCACCCGCCTGATCTTCAACAGAACACCCCGAGCTAGCACTTAACGTGCGTCGGGACACAACCACATCAATGAACAGGCTATTTAGACCTTTCAGTGAATCCCCAAGGCGCCCAGGGGAACGACAAGAGGGGTGTGGTGCTTCTTAACTCCAACTCTTTTTAATAAAAAAGAAGGAAGCACCAACAGTATGAATCCCAGTCTACACAGCCGGGGGTAAAACCTGTTTATATTTTTACATCCAGTCACCCCTTCCACAGAGGATTTAGACCGAAATTCCCCAGAAAGCCTTCCCACGTGAGTCGTAGAATGAAAAAGCCATGGCAACTGCGAGTCACGTGACCAACTGACTCAAGTTACACATAAAAACAAGCGTAGCGGACCCGTAAGTCCTACGCTCTAACCCGACACTTTGACACCACAGACCTTACATAAAGATCTACTCACGGAAGCCATCGTCATAGCAACGTAACGTACGCTATGACGGGGGGAAACCCCGCACATAACTCCCGTTTGTAATAGGAGCATAGTCAGGACAACCCTTTCCCCCCCCCCACCCCCCCACCCCAGCCAAGGCGTTTAACGGCTTGGCCCTGACTGGCCCAACAGGAGATGAGAAAACCCATTCGACCAATCAAGTGGGAAGGAGGGGTTTATTCGGCACCCCCTCACAAAACCCTTCCCCCTGCACACAATAACAACTGTAGCATATGAAAACCTTTGGTAGAAGCCAATGAATAGCGCAAGCTAATACAATGCATGCTACCCACAGAATGTGAACAGGGTTTACAACACAACCAAGTCGTGTGCATGTGTGAATCCCACACCCGCATTCCATGTTGTACATAGAAAAACACTGATAGAGAGCATAACGGCTAGGCCATGGAACGTGTGTATACGAGCATTACTGCAACTAACACAACAGTGTTGTAGTTCAACATTACTTCGTGTGTAAGCAACAGACCATACAACCAGATTCTACCTGCATGTGGAGCGTCAGGCCGAGATAGAAACCCTTCTATAACCGCGTGAAAGCTGCAGACCTTGCTTTAATCTCATAACACGAACGTAACTCATCCATCAATGTATACCAATGTAGATTCACACTTTTCAACCTTATCATATTTTGGTGAAGAAACACACAGTTTGTTTAACCAAAAAATACAGTCCCCCTTTAGGGGACTTTTTATTTAATTAACAAATAATATGATAGGGCCGGGGAGGGGTAAACAGTGGGGACCGCATGGGGAAAAAAGTCACTGTCTAGCGGCGTCTGCTGCCTCGAGCCGCTCGGGCCTTGCCACCCCGAGAAGCCCCGGAGGGACGGTAGGCAATCGGTTGCTGGTCTCGTCGATCCCTACCGTCACCCCCGGTCGTAGATGGGCCGGCTACAGCAGCAGCACCGTCTCAACTCCTGGCCTTCGTCGATGGGCTAGCAGTGGCGATGGAGGCATTGGCAGCCACGGCGGAGGAAACTCGACGACGCGGAAGCCTTCTGACTCCACCGGCGACGACGGGAGGCGGAAAATGGGGTTGGAGTACGGACCTCTCCTCTGCCATCTCTCTGCATGTTGAGGTCATCAGCTGCAGGGCCTTCCCGAATAGTCCAGCATTGGAGAGGGTGGCCGTCAGAAGAGGAGACCTCTTCTTCTCCGGCACACGGGCCTGCTCCAGCCAAAGGTGGCGCTGGATCAGAGTAGCCAGGGCGCGCACTTTCCCAGAGGCTATGGCCTGCACCTGGGTCAGATGCAGGACAGCTCCTGCCGCCTGGGTGAGCTGATCATGTTGTACCTCCGACCGCTCCGTGCCGCCCGTCATTATCCTGGATACAAATCTAGCCAGCTGTGCGATGTTAGACGCAGCAGCCAGCGATTGTGTACCCGCGATGAATGACTGGTCACTCCAATACGCCAACCGCCTAGCCGATCTTCCTTGGAGTTTCAAGTTCAAGTTTCTTTAATAGTTGTCATACAGAAGTACAGAATACTTTTATACAAAATGCTTCTTACTGTTACGCTCCAGAGACTGTGCTAGACAAGATAAGTATGAAATCAAATAACATAGTATAGTATGTAAATTAGAAGTAAAAAAATGAGGTCACAGTGTTCAGTATAGACATATGTACAATGTTCGATGCAGAATAGATGTAACTGAGTTACCATATAATATACAATACTATGCAGTGTACTAATATACAATACTATATAGTGCAAGGCAGAAATGGGATGAGGTGCAATTTAGGTACAATTTACAGTAGGTGTACGAGTTGTAGTGCAAATCCTTTATCAATAAATATAAAGTGTGTTTGTGTGATCTAAAGTGTGGAGAGTGGGTGCTGCAGTGTGTTGTTTGTTTAAGTGAGTGTGTGCGTGTGGGTGTGTGTGCTGTGTGCATTTGATGGTTGTTGCATAGTGTTTATTGTTCGTTTAGCAGCCTGATGGCCTGGGGATAGAAGCTTCTTCTGAGTCTTTCTGTGCTCATCTTAAGACTCCGGTATCGCTTGCCTGACCGCAGCAGTTCAAAGAGGCAGTTGTTCGGGTGGCTCGAGTCCTTAATAATTCTCTTAGCCTTCCCCCTGCACCGCTTGTTGTAAATGTTCTGGAGGGTGGGAAGCCCCCCTCCAATTGTGCGTTCGGCTGAACGTGTCACTCTTTGTAGTCTGCTACGGTCTTGTGCAGTGCTATTCCCAAACCAGGAGGTGATGTTGCCAGTCAGGATGCTCTCTATTGTACATGAGTAGAAGTTCCTAAGGATCTTCTGACTGACTTGGAACTTCCTTAGGCGCCTGAGGAAGTAGAGGCGTTGTCGTGCCTTCTTCACAACACTGTCAATGTGTGTGGTCCATGTCAAGTCCTCGGATATGTGGGCTCCGAGGTACTTGAAACTGTTCACTCTCTCAACCGGTGCCCCGTCGATGCTGAGGGGGCTGTAGTCCTTGACCCCCGACCTCCTGAAGTCCACAATCATCTCTTTTGTTTTGCTGACGTTCAGGGAGAGGCAGTTCTCCTGACACCACTGTGACAGATTCTCTACCTCTTCCAGGTAGGCCCTCTTGTCGTTGGCAGAGATCAGGCCCACCACTACTGTGTCATCAGCAAATTTGATGATTGTGTTGTTGTTCCGCTGTGCCACGCAGTCATGTGTGTACAGGGAGTAGAGGAGGGGGCTCAGAACACAGCCCTGGGGGGCCCCTATGTTGAGCGTGATGGATGAGGAGGTGCAGTTGCCTGCTCTTACCACCTGGGGTCTGCCCGTCAGGAAGTCCAAGACCCACTGGCAGAGGTCATAGTTCAAGCCCAGGTCCCTGAGCTTGGCTATGAGTTTGGAGGGGACTATGGTATTGAATGCTGAGCTGTAGTCGATGAACAGCATTCTCACATAGTTCCCCTGCCTCTTGTCCAGGTGTGATGCTGCTGTGTGCAGCACATGGGCTATGGCGTCCTCCATGGACCTGTTGGGGCAATATGCAAATTGCAGGGGGTCCAGGTTGATGGGGAGGGAGGAACAGATGTAGCCCTTCACTAGCTTCTCAAAGCACTTCATGGCTATGGAGAACCGGCTTGCATAACGGCTCCCACACCACATCCGGACAGAGGAGAGCGGCCATCGGCATATCAAGCCGTGGCACACCCTCTCTCATACCTTCAACCAAACCCACCACCCGCGTAACTGGTACGTAGGCGGGAGTGAGGCCCATGATGTGGGACCCCACCTGGCCCCGACGAACATAGGCCCCCATTGAGCGGAAAAATGGGTAGACAACGTCCACCCCTCTCACCGGGCGACGCTGCCAGAGATGACCTATTAAATCATCTGGGACAGGAGCAGGCAGTGGCTGCGGCAGCGGCACGCCGTTTGCAGCGGCCGCCACCGCCATAAGCTCGGGGAACAAAGCCTGCAGTTCCCCCTGCAGACTTTCCTCCACCGAACCCACATCCCTCACATGCAGCAGGCTGCGACTGGTTAAGGAGCCACAGTCTGATGTGGCTGATAGTAGGGCATCCTGCTGAAGACGCCGAGGGGTTTCCCTGACATCCTCGAACAAGGCGCCTCAAGGAGACATATCACCCCCCTCCAGTGATACCTGGACGGGTGGGATATTTGTCTCTACTGGGCCTTCAAACAAGAACCCGTCCGCCTCTACCATGTAGTCCTCTGTTTCCATTGGACAACTAGAGACCGACGCATCCTCGCTGGTCTCCAGCAATTCCCCAAACCCAGGCCGTTCACGTCTGCAGGACACCATCTTGCGACGGGACCGAGCAGACGCAAAAAGCTTGCGTCTCAAATCCTCCGGAACCAACGGAACCGGCCGTTCAACAACGGACGATTCCCCGGAACCAGAGCCAGGACCAGGCCATCGCAGAGTCGACCGCACCGGTGCACTGGCTCCTCGGAGAGGCAAACTACCCATCGAATGCCTACCGGGCGTGGCTGCCGACCACGAAAGTGGCAACAGCCCTGCACCAGAACGCACGACTGAGGCGGGAATGGAGAACCGCTGGTGAAGAGTGGTTCTACGACTCTCCGAAGTAGACATTATGACTTCGATTTTTCTCTTGAATATTTATGAGAAGAAAAAAATAAGCACAATGTAAACTCGTCTCAACTTTTTTCAACTAGCAACCTCGTCAAGTGGGGATCTACCAGGCACTTCCTTGTGGTGAAAGCGAAGAAGGAGGCGAGTAGGTGGCCACACACCTGCTTATGAAGGTAAGCTGATAGGGGTGTGGTCAGACGAATATTGGGATGTAAAGGTACATTGTGGAATTTTTATTCAGTGCGCGTGCACAAGCGAGGTACAGTGCAGAGAGTGACGCCGAGCGAGAGCCATTACGAAACAGAACCATACTTATATATTCACCACGGTTTATAACACGGGAACGTATGCATGGAAAAAAATCTTGAAGAAGAAGAAACACAGTGTCAAATTACTATAATATTGTATCCATGGCTATAATATAGAATATAGATTTAGCTCTACAAACAAGGTCACACAGTCGTATCTTTTAACACTTGGCCCAGCTACAGCGGTTTGCGTCTAATGGCTGCACTGATTGAGTTAAAGGGCCACTTCACTGAAAAACAACGCTGCTTTATTTTACACATAATCTCACACATCTAAACTGTTTTGCACATGTTCATTTAGTTTGAGTTATTTAGAGTTAATGAGTTTGAATATCCCCTGCTGTGATGTCACCAGATGACACTGAATCCTTGTGTTGTGTTAATTACAGCTCAATGAAATTATGTAGATGAAGAAATTGCAATTGCTATAGACGGAGCGCAATGAGTCATACTCTGAAAACCACGCCTCCGGAGGGGAACCAAGGGAGAAAACTAAATTCCTGTAGCTAGTTAAAAACATGAAATATCAGCGTGTCAAATGATTATTGTAGCACCCTTTGTCTACCAGAGAGAAAGGTATATTGACAAACAATATAATATATCCAGGTTAGACACACCACAGGAGGGAGGAAAAGTAGTGTTTATGTTTATATAATAGTTTAGAACTAAAATTGAATTACTGTAGGCTATAGCTTTCAGATTTATCTTTTAATGTTTACCATGACTTGCTGCACACATTGGCATAGAGGCTATTGAGTGTCAGGGTTCTACAGTTTTACTATTCTTGCTGCTGATGCCTCGCATAAAGGCTCAGTTTTCCCATTTGGAAGCTTCTGAAAACGTAGTTATATATCGTATTTGGCTTATCGCGTCCCGCTCTGAGCCTTATGAGATACCCCTTATCTCCTATGGTACCTATTGTACCCCAACGAACAACTTAATGCACCCACACCTGATGGGGGCCCCGCCCCTATGGAGGCGTAGCCTATATAACCATGACTCTGGTCACCAAACACTCTTCCTCTATTTTCGTTCCATCGTATCGGCTGCGTGCACCATACGTAACTAGCAGGATGAAAAGATCAGAGAAGATTCATAATATTGGAAGCTTACCGGAGGTTGCTGGCCCCTGGCATCTTCGAAGCATGTTTTCAGCGACACGACGGGCCTATGTTGATGTTCCTCGTCTGATGGCAGCAGATCAAGGTTCAGCTGTGCAAGATTGGCTGTCGGGCCAGCTTGTACCCAGGTAGGCCCTGTGTCTTCAGGCATGGGTATTAGTGTTAGTAATGCTGGTTTGTTTTGTTACACAACCATGTTGTGTGTTGGCGCCGGGGGCAGGATGGTTTGGTGAACGTATCACTGCAGTGAACGGTTACCAAACGGTCTTGGACGTGCTGTTAAACATCTAATGCTATGCTACATGCTATCGCTAATACTACATGCTACCACTACTGCTACATGATAACTGCTACGCTGTTCTAATGTCTCCGCCGTGAGATGTTGTCACTTCTCCCTCCTCTTGCCCGGTTCATCAATGAAGGTCAGTCGGTAGCTGTTGTGGTTTTTTTTGCTGAGTCCTATTTACCTTTTTTACGGGTAAATGGGTTGACAACAGGGTAGGCCGTGGCTAGGTAGCCTAGCCAGATACGCTACCCTTGTGTTCCGGCGGGGTCTGTGGAACGGTGTCCCCATCTGGGGCCGATGCGTGAGCTTGGCGGTGTAGCAGTAGCTTTGTTTACCTTTTTTGGTAAATGGGCTAAGCTAGGGCTGGTGTGCTGTTGTGAATATTTTGAATGAAGACGGGACTAGTTCGCTCTGGTCCGCCTCCCCTTAACGTGTGTATATGGGCTTGCTCATTCTACAGTATTTTGTGGGTTAGTTCTTTTATTCATTTAACCCTTTCATGGTGCACACCACAGTGGAGGTTGCTGTTTGCAACCACCACTGGTGCTCCGTGTTAACATCAGTTCTTTGTTTTTGTCATATTGAAACAGTGCCCCGCCCGGCCGACGCCTTGGGTGGGTCGGCCTGGCGAGTGGCTGGTGGGCTGCTAAAGCCTGTACCGCCACGGTATGGAATTGGCAGCGATTAGAACTGTGTTCGAATTGCTGTTTTTGTCTATTAAAAAAAATGGTGTTTGGTGGCGGGGCCTTGAGGGCCAGCCGACGTCGACACATCGCGCGAGGTTGTTGACGTTATTAGCTTTGACCCAGCCGCAAGCTATAACCGCTCAGGGTTCCCCTCTCCGCAGGGGATTTGGTCTTATGCTGGAGCGCGGGCGGTATTGTCCTAGGCCCCACACCGCCTCACACCGCGCAGCCAGAAGAAGAGAGAGCACGGCCTCGTCAGCGGCGATGACGAGGCCCTCGACAGGCGGCCATGTTTTCCCCCGCCGGAGGTATCCTGGGCGTTGATTCGACAGGTGTCCACAAGGCCGACAGCCTTGGCGGCCGAGGGATCGGCCATGTAGGATGGGTTCGGCTTGAACAAACAAGCCGTCACCGTCCTGCCGCGAGCAGCCCGCTCTCCGATCACTCCCTTCCCCAACACCAGCGGAAAAAGTGGGCTCTGATTGTTTCCTTTGGCTCCGGGCCGCGTGCCTTCGTTGAAGCGTGGGCGGCCCCAATTTCGCTTCTCATGGGGACAGGGGCTGACACCCAGTTGATGGCTGAGCCTGGGTCTGTCCGTGAGAATGTTGTGCTGTCAAGCGGCTCCCACACCATAAGCTGTGTTGGTTGAGCCTGGTGTTACGTCTGTCAACTTAAGTGTTGTCAGCAGGGGGGCTCGAAACCTTTTGAGGCACACAGTGCGGGCTTCCCCGGCCTCGCCTTCGCCAGGCCAGGTATCATGTTGGTGCCTCCCACTCCTGAAATATTGGCAGTGGTCGCAGGCGCGCTTGATTTGGGGTGGTAGTAATATCACTGCAGGGCTACGGTGTGTAGGAACCCATGGGGTCCTTACACCTTGCATGTCCGGCTGCAGAACAACTCCTCAGCATGTTCTGGAGGGGTGGTCAGTGGGGGGGCTTTTTTCATAGGAAGCCCCCCGTATCAAACCGGCCCTTTCTGTCGGGGTCCCCCCTTGGGTGCGATTGCCTCGTGGGTGGTGTCAGGGTCAGATGTCCCGACACGGAACGCCCTGCTGGCACGGTTCCAGGGTTGGCTACGCACAGCGGGGGGACCGGGCCAACTATCTACAGTTCCTGGCGGACCTGCGCCACATGGCGGCGGGTGCGTTGGGAGTGTCATCACATATGACTACGGCAGTACCATATGTCGAGGTGGATGGAGAGAACGCTGAGGCGGGGACTTGTGTTTACACAACCCCACCCGTTTTCAGGTTTGGTACAGACCCTATTGTCAGGGTCTCCAGCAGTGACAGCTCTGGTCAACGAGATCCAATCTCTGTGGACGAAGCAAGCCATCGTCGTGGCGTTCTCCTCCCGGTGTTCTCTGCCTGAGAAGTTGGGGGGGAGGGAGGGAGGGAGGGGTGTAAGACCCAGGCTGGACCTGTCCCATGGGAAGTTTCAGCATTTTTTGGATCGTCTCCTACCTGTTGAACACTGTCAGGTGGGGGTCTGGTTCTCCTCCATAGACCTGTAGGATGCGTTTGCGCATCTCCGATCTTCCATCCTAGGTGTTACGAAGGATCAGATTAAACCAAATATATATATTTATTACTTGAGATATATTGTATAATATTTGTATATCGTCTGATATCCCTTGTGTATTCTTTGTACATATACACGGAATATCCCTTTACCTAGTACAGACCATAATATTTCGTTCTCCTATTGGACAGCGGTCCCTTAGGCGCCACTGTCATACCCCCAAGGTCTAGTTCAAAGTCACCGCCAAAGACATGCCTGGACATGACCGGCTCTGCGCAAGAATACGAGACAGAAATAAGGCTGGTACTAGATTGTTCACCTAACGTATAAATACGGCGCAGGTGAATACAGAAGTACTGTTACCCAATAAGTTGAAGCCTCACACCACGATACAACGTGCTGTGAAGTGGGCCCGTTTTTGCCCCAAAATAGAGCCTTGAGACCGCGTGCGAATTGATAGCTGAAGTATCAGAGTTTAACGCTGTACCGTCGAGTTCGACCTATTCTATTATTTCAGTAATAGTCTATTTATAGTCTACCGTTCTACAGTGACCAGCATTACCAACGCTTCCTCGTACCAGCTAGTGTGCTTATCCAGGCTGGGCGGCTTAACCTGGCGCCGTCATCCGAGGAGCCCTAGACGAGGACCGTGTGGATATGTAATAATAATAATAATAATAGATTGAATTTTAAGAGAGAAGCGCCTTTCTCAGACTCAAGGACACTGTACAAGGAAAGGATGGAAAAAAATAAAAGTAAGTAATAAAATTGAAAAAAAATATATAATAAAATACATAAAAGATCTGTGTATAGTAACAACAAGAAAAAACAAATAAGATAAGAGATAAAAATAAATAAAAAAAAGGAGGCAAGTTCTGTCCAATTGGATGAAGTGGTTAAATGTACAATGGATAACCTACCCGACGACTACAGAGCCCTTTTCGGCTGGATTATATTTGCTTTGGTCCTGTAGCTGATGGAGCGGAGAATCGTCTACACCCACAATTGTGTGGGATTTACCCTGTGAGGAGCAACGTCGAGCCCGCCTCTAGGACGCCTGAGGCTGGCTAGCTTTCTTCCATGCGGAGCTAGCTTTCTTCCTGTACCTGGAGTCTCCTTATTCTTCGTTGACCCAGACTTTCGTTACCGACAAATCCTCTCCCCTGCTGGCCTACAACCGGAGGGACCCTACTAGTATCTCCCGCTGCCCTACTAGTGTACCATAGATATAATTCCTAATTCCTATGATACAGGTGGTATTCATTATCTCCTGCGTAATATTCTAATGGACTTACGCTCTTGACCTATTCATGCACATTCTTCGCCTTCCAAGCGCGACTCTAAGTAAAGTAATGTAATATAATATTATTGCTGCTAATAAATATTCTTCTAAACGAGTACTTGTGTGAAACCGTGTTATTGTGGATGTGTTCATCTCATATACCTGTGTACTGTATGGCCAGTAGTAATGTACATAAGACAGTAATGGTTTAATGATACCATACTTATTCAATACAGTCAGGGAATTGTACCCCTCAGTTACAATTGGTCCTTCGAGCCGGAGGGTAACTAGCGTAATATTAATATAATATTAATATTGACATGGCCAATGATGAACACTCCACAAACGGTTCTCCTAAACTAGATCGCCCGCAGCGCAGACGGCAGCCACCTCATTACCTAGAGGACTACGCTGCCAGTCTACTACCTAGCTTTCTACAGACGTTAAACGCGGAAAAAGCGGATAGTAAAAGTATGTCAAACCCTACCGACCAGGAGACCCCGCCAGTAGAGACCCTAGTGGGTTCTAACGTAACTGACCAAGCTCACGGGGGGGACCAGGAGGGACCTGACATGACTTTACCCCCCGCCAACGTCGACGAGGCAGTCCCCGGAGAGCTCCAGGATAAAGAAAGCCCTCCAGGGACGGAGCCCGACCCACCACCAGAAGAGACGCGCACCCAGGAGATAGACCTCCTCGGAGCGCGTCAGGAGAACGGATCTCCAACGAGCACTGCCAGAAGCCGATCACCTCCATCAGTGTCTTCCCCCAGCGAGGCGGACAAGATGCTGGCGCAGGCCTTTATCGCCACCCTGGCAGCCTCCACTGAATGCGATCGACTCCAAGCACAGACGCTTAGCGAGCGCGAACATTCCTCCATGGAACGAGAACGCTTCCACGCGCAACTCCAAGCGCAAGCCCTTAGTGAACGCTTCCAGGCGCAGCAAAGGAGTGACGACGACCGCATACGCCTGGAGACCAGACGCCTCCAGACGGAAGAGAATATGGAAAGAGACCGCGCCGATGCACAGCGCGGAGCCGGCAATGCACAGCGTGACGCAGCCCAAGCCCAGCGCGAAGCAGAGCGTCCGCTGCGGCCCAGATGGGGCTGCGGGGGAGCGAAGAAACGATGACTATTCGGACTATAAGAAGAGACCTGAAGACGATCAAGGGCGAGAACGTCTCCTTCACTATCGCAGCAAGCGGGCAGCCAGAGAGACGGTATAGGATCACTAACGCTTTCACCAGCCAAGATATAGGCCTGTCGCAGTACACCTACCCCATCGCCAAGCTGATGGATAAATACGTGCACCTGCGTCAACTACCTATACCGCTCATAGACGGTGCCACCCCGACCCTGCTGATAGGATCCGACCATGCACACCTCATCGTCCCGATGGACCGGGTCCACACTGGGCCCAGAGGCTGTCCAGCAGCAGTCGAGACCCGCCTAGGATGGACACTACAAGGCCCCCTCTCCAGGTCTCCCAACCGAACAGCAGCCACTAGCTGCCTCCACTCCAGAGTGACAGAGGAAGACACCACCCTCCTACAGCACGTCGAGAGGCTATGGACACTAGAGACAATGCCCTTTAAGAACGAAAAGAAACACATTCGTTCCAAGGAAGACATTTATGCTATAGCCCTCCTCGAGAAGGGGACAAAGAGAGTCAAAGTCAACGGAGTGATGAGATACGCAACTCCACTCCTGAGGCGAGAGGGTATGCCTACCTTCCACGCCCCAAAAAAAGCGACGGAGCGGTATCTATCGAACACAGAGCGGCGCCTAGCCAGAGACCCCGCTCAAGCTACTGTGTACCGCGCGAGATTAACAAGCTAATCACAGCGGGACACATAAATAAAATTGACATTAAAGAGGCCGATCAGACGACCGAATCATGGTACGTGCCGCACCACAAAGTCCACCACAACGGCAAGGATCGGATTGTGTTTAACTGCAGCTACCAGATCGGATCACAAAATCTGAATAAAGAGCTCTTGCCCGGCCCAACACTCGGCCCCTCTCTACTGGGCGTGTTACTACGTTTCCGCCAGAACAAGGTGGGAGAAATACATACTGCCTTCATCCTGGCTCGCTCAAGAATAGCCCCCCGCAAGCAACAATCTATCCCGCGTCTAGAGCTCTGCGCAGCCCTAGCAGGAGCGCAACTCGCCACGTTAATCCAACGTGAACTCACCATCCCGGTGCAAAGAACAATCCTGTGGTCAGACTCCATGACCGTACTCACATGGATCCAGTCCGATTCGTGTAGATACAAGGTCTTCGTGGGAGTCAGAATCACAGAGATCCAAGAGTTAACAGAAGCAGCATGCTGGAGGTATGTGGACACAAAACAGAACCCAGCTGACGTCATCACACGGGGAATGTCCCTGGATGACCTCACCCGTCACAATCTCTATAGTGACGGTCCCGAGTTCCTCAAGCTCCCGGAAGAAGAGTGGCCTACACCCACCCCACGGGAGGCGAGTGAAGAGGAGGCAGAGAAGAAGAAATCTATGTTCTGTGGGTTGACACACACACTCGTCCCCACAGATCCCAACATAGACGACTGCCCCACCCTTGAGAGTGCGCAGTTAAAGACATTCCTGTGGCACCACCCAGAGGTTCCGTCCACTACTGACATTACTGCAGCTAACTACGAAGAAGCAGAACTCCTTCTGCTACAGCGAGCCCAAAGAGACTTGTTCCCCGACGAGCTAGACTGTCTGCAGGGATCAAAGCCAGTCCCGTCAGACAGCAGACTGCTCCACTTGGCCCCTGAGAGCGACGCCCATAATCTCATCAGAGTGGGTGGTCGTCTGAGGAGAGCCCCAGACTTACCGGATGACGTCAAGTACCCGATAGTCTTAAACAGCCGACACAAGGTCACAGAGCTCATCATAAAGAAATACGACGAGGACGTGCACCACGCCGGGGCAGAGAGAGTCTTCGCGGAGATCAGACGTCGTTATTGGATACTGCAAGGAAGAGAAGCAGTACGACGCTTCCAGCGGACTTGTCTAGACTGTCGCAAGTGGCGAGCACAGCCCAGTATACCCAGGATGGCTGACCTACCCCCCTGTCGCCTCCGACTCGGCGACAAGCCTTTTCACTCCACCGGTATGGACTGTTTCGGCCCGCTGTATGTAAAGAAAGGAAGAGGGACGGAGAAGCGGTGGGGTATTGTATTCAAATGCATGACCACCCGAGCGATACACATAGAACTCCTTCCAACCATGAGTACGGACTCATTCCTTATGGCCTTCCGGAGATTCACATCGCGGAAAGGAAAACCGTCTATATTATTGTCTGATCACGGGACAAACTTCAAAGGCGGAGAAAGAGAGCTGAGAGAGAGCTTCCAAGCTATGGGCCCAAAACTTAAGACCCACCTCGCTCCATCTCAGATTGATTTCCAGTTTAACCCCCCGAATGCACCTCACTTCGGTGGAACTTGGGAACGAGAAGTACGTTCAATAAAGACAGCCCTGTACGCCGTGCTTGGGGCCCAGACCGTGGCGGAAGAAGTCCTCACGACAGTCCTCACGGAGATCGAGGGAGTATTGAACTCAAAGCCCCTCGGTTACGTCTCAAGTGATGTAGCAGATGTCGACCCAGTCACCCCCAACACTCTCTTGATGGGGCAGCTGGACCCCGCGCTACCACAGACAGTGTACATGCCTGAAGAAGCGAACGGCCGAAGAATGTGGAGGTACAGTCAAGTATTGGCTGACAAGTTTTGGAACAGTTTCCTCCTCCACTATCTACCGTCTCTACAGACCCGCAAGAAATGGGTGAAAGAAAGAGACAATTTGACGGAAGGTACAGTCGTCATGATTATCGACCAGTCACTACCCCGAGCGATGTGGCCGGCCGGCCGCGTAAGCAAAGTGATCACTGGTGCCGACGGAAAGGTCAGAGCGGCAGAAGTGCTCGCCCAAGGGCGGACATACACCAAGTTGCCAAGGCTCCCCGACTCTCTCGATGACGACCATGACCCCCCGACTTTGTGAACTGCCCTACCCTCACAACGGACATTAAGTAGTGGACAGTGCGGTTAATCTGTCTCTGCTTATCTAATTAGGTGCGGACTAATTAGGAGGCGGCTGTTACGAAGGATCAGATTAAACCGAATATATATATTTATTACTTGAGATATATTGTATAATATTTGTATATCGTCTGATATCCCTTGTGTATTCTTTGTACATATACACGGAATATCCCTTTACCTAGTACAGACCATAATATTTCGTTCTCCTATTGGACAGCGGTCCCTTAGGCGCCACTGCCATACCCCCAAGGTCTAGTTCAAAGTCACCGCCAAAGACATGCCTGGACACAAGAATACGAGACAGAAATAAGGCTGGTACTAGATTGTTCACCTAACGTATAAATACGGCGCAGGTGAATACAGAAGTACTGTTACCCAATAAGTTGAAGCCTCACACCACGATACAACGTGCTGTGAAGTGGGCCCGTATTTGCCCCAAAATAGAGCCTTGAGACCGCGTGCGAATTGATAGCTGAAGTATCAGAGTTTAACGCTGTACCGTCGAGTTCGACCTATTCTATTATTTCAGTAATAGTCTATTTATGTATAGTGTATCGTGCGGCTACCGTTCTACAGTGACCAGCATTACCAACGCTTCCTCGTACCAGCTAGTGTGCTTATCCAGGCTGGGCGGCTTAACCTGGCGCCGTCATCCGAGGAGCCCTAGACGAGGACCGTGTGGATATGTACACTGGATAACCTCCCCGACGACTACAGAGCCCTTTTCGGCTGGATTATATTTGCTTTGGTCCTGTAGCTGATGGAGCGGAGAATCGTCTACACCCACAATTGTGTGGGATTTACCCTGTGAGGAGCAACGTCGAGCCCGCCTCTAGGACGCCTGAGGCTGGCTAGCTTTCTTCCATGCGGAGCTGCATACCGGAGAATAGCTGTTGTTCGTCTGCGGATCAAGAGATTATTGCACTGTCTCCTGTACCTGGAGTCTCCTTATTCTTCGTTGACCCAGACTTTCGTTACCGACAAATCCTCTCCCCTGCTGGCCTACAACCGGAGGGACCCTACTAGTATCTCCCGCTGCCCTACTAGTGTACCATAGATATAATTCCTAATTCCTATGATACAGGTGGTATTCATTATCTCCTGCGTAATATTCTAATGGACTTACGCTCTTGACCTATTCATGCACATTCTTCGCCTTCCAAGCGCGACTCTAAGTAAAGTAATGTAATATAATATTATTGCTGCTAATAAATATTCTTCTAAACGAGTACTTGTGTGAAACCGTGTTATTGTGGATGTGTTCATCTCATATACCTGTGTACTGTATGGCCAGTAGTAATGTACATAAGACAGTAGTGGTTTAATGATACCATACTTATTCAATACAGTCAGGGAATTGTACCCCTCAGTTACACTAGGGCTTACCTACGCTTCCTTTGCAGGGTTAGCGTATGAGTACCAGAGGCTGCCGTTCAGTTTTCTCTGGCTCCCCGCATCTTCACCAAGTGCGTGGAGGCCGCACTGGGGCCTCTGCGTCGTCAGGGGTTACGGAGTGTTCTGCCCTGACGACGTTCTGGTCCTTCGCGGTCAAGGTGGATCGTCAGGTCTCGTACCAGGCAGGTCTCTACCAGCCTGGGGTTGCTGTAGACTGGATGTAGAGTACTCCTCTTCCCAGTCAACGGTTGGAGGGCTATGGGCATCCCTCTCAGAGCGTGTTGTCAACACGCTCGGGAGGTTCCGTCCTAGGACGGTTACGGCGCTGTCTCACGTCGCGTTTTCACCGACGCCTCCCTCGCTGGTGACGCGTCGGGCCAACGCAGTAGGGGAAAGCTGGCAAACCATGCTGCCCGGTCTGCGCTACGTTCAATGTGTTGGTGTTGAAAGCGGTCCTTCTGGTCCACAAATGGTGTTGATCAGGACGGACGATACGACGTCAGTGTCGTGTATCGACAGACAGGGAGGAGTACACTCCCCCTGTCTGCGCCAGGCGGCGGGCGGCTGGCTATGGGCGTCCTCCATCTGCGCCGCCTGAGGGCTCCCCACATCCCCGGCAGGGAGAATGTGGGTGCAGGTGTACTGTCACGGGGCGGTCCTCATCCTGACGGGTGGGGATTACGTCTGGACATAGCCAGGCAGGTCTGGGACCGATGCCGTGCCGCCAGGGATTCTTCCCCATACATCTGTTAGGTCAGTTGTTGGGACGGGTACGTTGAGGGGCGCAGGTTCTTGATCCTGATGGTGTTACCATCCGGAATGCGCATGCTCCCTCCACTGTCGCGCTTACACGGGCAGATGACGTATGTTCCAAGTGTGGTGTAAGGCGGGGGGCCGGGACTCAGTCTCCTGCCCCCTGGATGCTGTCCTTAGTTACCTCCAGTCTCTCCTTGATAGACTGTCGGCTTCGACGGTGAGGGTATATGCAGCAGCTATATCCTCCTATCATGAGGGGTTTGAGGGGATGTCTTGTTCAGCCACCCTCTTGTGAAGCGTTTCCTGCTTGGCACTCGACGCGTTAAGCCGGTGCAACGCTCCTGGGCTCCGTCTTGGGATCTTCAACTGGTCCTCGGTCGGTTGTCCTTGGCCCCGTTTGAGCCGCTCGAGCAGGCGCCGTTGGAACAGCTGTCGTTCAAGACCGCGTTCTTGCTGGCCGTCACCTCCGCTGACGCGTGGGTGTGCTTTGTGCTCTCTCGGTACGCCCAGAGTGCCTGTCTTTCGTTCCTATTGCGGTGCCACTCTGCGGCCTAATCCTGCCTTCGTGCCTGTAAATATCCGGAGTTCTTCCGCTCCAGGGATATTGTGGTTCAGGCGTTTCATCCGCCTCCTCACGGTGGTGAGTTAGATGCGAGCCTTCACCTGTCATGTCTGGTCCGTGCTTTGGGAATTGCCTCAGCCGTACTCAGGACCTCTGGGTCACCGTTCAGCTTTTGTCTGTCACGGTGGTTCTCATGCCGGTAAGGCACTATCGAACAGCGCCTGTCCCATTGGTTGTGCGAGGGCATTGCCCTCTGCTACACGTTGGCTGGGCAGGATCCCCCTGGGGGCGTCAGGGCGCACTCCAATCGTGGGGTGGCTGCCTCTGCCGCTCTCCTGGGTGGGGCCTCGGTGGAGGTCATCTGTGCTGCAGCTTTATGGTCCTCCCCGGGCCCCTTTGTAAGGTTTTACCTCATGGACATGACCGGGGGTTCTGTCTCCCAGGCGGTTCTGGGGTCTGTGGCCTTTCCTGCTTCCCGTCCTTTGGTAGGGTAGCAGGAGTGTATGGGTATGGGCCACAGTGTGTTGAGTCACACGTGGTTCCGCCTGTGCGGTGTGTTCAAGGGGTTCTGGTTCCCCCTTGTTCGCATTCAGGTGGAGTTGACTGTGCCCCCCCTTCATTAGGAAGGATGGGGTGACAGGGCTCCCTGCACCCCTTGATGTGGGCTTACGGGTCCTCAGGGGGTACATCTGTCGGGTCTCGCGTCCGCTCTAACCCATATCTCATAAGGCTCAGAGCGGGACGCGATAAGCCAAATACGATATATAACGATAGGTTATGTATATAACCTAGTTATATTAGTATTGGCTGAGCGTCCCGCTCTGCGCAGCCCTGAGTTCCCTTTTAAGGGATCTTTTGCTGGAACGAGATTTGGCGAGGAAGAGTGTTTGGTGACCAGAGTCATGGTTATATAGGCTACGCCTCCATAGGGGCGGGGCCCCCATCAGGTGTGGGTGCATTAAGTTGTTTGTTGGGGTACAATAGGTACCATAGGAGATAAGGGGTATCTCATAAGGCTCAGAGCGGGACGCTCAGCCAATACTAATATAACTAGGTTATATACATAACCTATCGTTCTGGGTTCTTTACCCTGTTGGCAGTGCATCCCACCACACAGTATATTTGAGTTATTTTTCTGTCGTTTGCTAGCTGAACTAAATGACAAGGAGGCTTTGTCACACAATACAAAGTCAATAGAGAGCTATGGAATGTTTTCCCCTCTGTGTGGGCGGGACCTATTTGCCCATGTGTCTCTATTGCAATCCTAATCTATTTTTTCATCAGTTCACTGAGCTGTAATTAACACAACACAAGGATTCAGTGTCCTCTGATGACATCACAGGAGAAGATGTTCAAACTCTTAACTCTGAATAACTGCCCAATTAAATGAATATGTGCAAAACAGTTTAGAGCCTTGGGATATGTGTGAGATTACAGACGCAGCGCTCAAAAATCAAACCAATTCTGCTGCTTGTCTGCTGCTTGTTGCTGCTTGTGTGCCACTTAAGTCTACTCAGGTGTTAATTTTCCGGGGGTGTTGGCTGGGGGAACAAAGGGAGGATAGTTAACTTAAGTGCTTCCCCAGGGAGGGGGTCGGGGGCTACTGCCCTCAGACCCCCAAAATAATTTTTATATGGGCAGTCTGACTTGGGGTACTGACCATATATTAGTGTTGCAATGCATGATAAGTAAACAGTGAAAAAAGCTAAGAAATCTGATGGGGCTGGGACATTTGGGACGAATAAAAATTTAAGATGAAAATCTGCCCAGCCTGTGGGAGGAAGTGGAGGTGTGAAATCTGGCCCGGTCAAGAACAATAGAGGAGTGGTAGAGAGTGGTAGAGAGGCATGAGAGGTTTGAGTTTTGAGTGCTGTATCTGTATGTGCAAGGGCGTTGTCTTTCGGTGAAGTGCCCTTTTAAGGACATTCCCAACAGCCTATATCACAATATCTGCTTAGGTATGCAAGATAATCCAATTGATGTCCATCACATTGGACTGCATGGTAGTAGGAAGTGTGATGCAGTGTCAAACTGAAACTGTAATTTTCAAATTACATTATCAAATATTTCAGGAATCATCTTGTGAGAAATTTGACTTAATATTTGCTATTGATAATTGATAATTAGGCTACTTTCATCAACAAAATTGTTTGTCTGTCGTTTTTATATAGTCATGATTGACTATATTTAAAAAAAAAATGCCTTAATAGGCTTCAATAACACAGATAGGGGAGAACGGGGGACGTTGTCACACGGGTAGGTTGTCACCACCAGAGGGTCCTGTCTCCCATACTTTGGTATTTAAATGTCCAGAATTGGGGTCAGAGTTCACCTACATTGTCATCTTTGGAGTGAAACAGCTGAATTTGAGGGCTTTTTGTGTTTTTCATGTCCATTTGTAAATATTCTGCTCCTCAGTATTTGTCTTCTAGGCTTTTACACAATTGGTTTATAATGAAACAATTATTAACCTTAAAAAGTGTGAAGGGATAGCTATAGTTTAGATTGTTGTTAGCTAGCTAACTAGTTGTTAGATTGTTAGCCTTGATGCTATCAAGACATTCCAGTTGGGGTTGGTCGTCACATTTTCTTTGGGGTTGGTTGTCACATGGAATGCCTAGACCCTACATTTGCCATCACTGTAACAAGTGAATGAGTGTTCTTATTATTTATTTTTTATATAGGATGGCCTAAAGATGTGTTCCTGTTTATGTTCATGTTAAGATGCATTAAGTTATGTATTTGTCAACTTGTCAATGCAATTAAACTTTCAAATTTAGTTCTGCCTTCTTGTCTTCTTTTTAAGATTTTTTTCCCATTAAAACACATGGAGACAACCAACCCCATAGTGTGTGACAACCATCCCCATGATGGGGTTGGTTGTCACAATGTGTCAGGTGATTAACTCTTTGTTACAATACGTAGAGCCATATGAAATCCGTTTAATTTTTTTCCAAATTCCATTAAATTTTTTTCCAAATTCCGTTTTTTCCGTTTAAATTTTTCAGAATTCTGTATTTTGCTTTGTACGCTCATTTTACCATCAGAAATAGTGTCTAATAAGTGGGAATGAATAAATGTCCACAATTTAATAAGATATAACAGTCCATTTAATAGGGATGTCTTAAATACTTCGACGCTTCGAAGCTTCGTTCGATGGGCATGGGATTCGAATATGAAAATAAAATTCGATTATTTATAAAAAAAATATATATATATATATATATTTTTGCAAAATCAACTCTGCATCTCTTTGTTAACTACAACAAGCAATGCTGTTTGTTATTTAAGATGAGGTCAGACTCGGCACTGACAGATTTGTGTTCATTGTGCTGCTTTTATAAAGCCTCAAATGACGTCTTACAATATTTCATGAAAGCAAAGTCTTTTGTTTGTCTAAGATTTAAAAAGGTTTAAGACAAAAAGTTAAATGAATAAAACAATTAAAATGAATAAAACAACCAATGAAATGGGAGAACATAAAAATTAAATAGATTAAAATAATGAAAAAAAAGAATAAAAAATGAATAGAAGTACAAATAAAAGTAAAAGAAAAATTCAGGCAAAAGCCTTGTTAAAAAGAAATGTTTTTAGGCCCCTTTTAAAAGCCTCAACGGTGGATGGGGAGAGCATTCCACAGTCTGGGTGCGGCAGAGCAGAAGGCTTGATCGCCCATGGTGTGCAGCTTAGTCCTGGGGGCTTTGAGGAGGTAGGCTGTGCCGGAGCGGAGGGAGCGTGAGGAGGACTAGGGGGTGAGGAGTTCCTTGAGGTAGGCAGGGGCACCACCGTGTACGCACTGGTGAGTTCCCACCTTGTATTCGATCCTGTGTGGGGGAAGTGTGACAACGTCCCCCGTTCTCCCCTACATGATAAGCAAAACATTTTCCGGTAGGCTATATTGCCCAGCCCTAGTCACAGGGTGAAAAATCTATTGAAATGTGTTTCTATCAACAAGATGTGCATAATGTGATTAAAACAACAATGCTGGCAAATTATTGGACATTGTTGCCCATCAGCATTGGCCAAAAAGTTGAATATACCTGCATATAATGCTTATATATACCTTCTATATACCTACATATAACCCATATAACTCTGTATGATAGCATGTACAATAATGCTGTATATACATTTGTATTCTTACTGTATATATATCTATCCACATTTGTCTGTACATACCTGCACATAATCATTTTACATATCATACTATATCTATATCTGTACATAACCCTTACCTACTCTTACTAGTCTTTATACCTGTATCACTGTACATATTAATATTACAACATCTGAGTAGTACATACACCCAATAGTACTAAGTTATATATTTTATACCCAGTTTAATCACCTGTACATTATATATTACTATTGCACTTTACTGTTACATTTGCACTCTGGTTGGATGCCAAACTTATTTTCGTTGTACTGTACGTGTGCTGTAATGACAATACATTTGAATCTAATATAGGGGAGAATGGGGATGGTTGTCACACTTTACTCTAGTGTGAATTGCTCATCATCAAAACATCTTTCAATAGTCATTCCTACATTAAATTGAAGCTTAAGATGTTGGCTTGAAATGTGTATCCCTCTCATTTTCCAACATATTGTAACAAAGAGGAAATTACCTATCAAAGACACCTAGTGGCTCGGGTGTGCATATTTTGTAATACAATATATATATATCGAATTGAAGGCTTATTTGTTGCCTGTCGATAGCGACAAAGTCCGACAAAATCCGTTCAGCGGTTCTCGAGTTACATGCCGGTATTTGAGGCTTGTGCAAAGTACACGGTATTGCGCAAAATACCACTCCAGACTCTTGGGGCTCTAGTTCCGTCAAATCTAGATCCAATCTCGAAAATGAGGAGGGTTGTAGCCAATGAGTGTGGCTTTCCAATGATACCCCAACTGGGGATGTATGAATCAGGGATCTGGTGAAAAACTACAGAGCGAAAACAGGAAGAGAAAAACAGCCGAATTAATTGAAGTCTATGAGAAAACTCAGTTTTTCTTTTGTACACAGTTTACCAAAATCACTCCTAATCACTCATTTCTGAATGGATCTTTATGAAATTTGGTCATGTACTACATAAGGCTTCATGCTATGAGTCGGTATGGATTTGTAAGCCATACCACCTTCTGGGGAAATACTACCTCTGGACTACTAACTACTACAGAAAAACTTGAGTAACAAGTTTTTCTACAACTCAAGTTCAGACTTATGTTACTCTATTACGTTAGCACTAAAATTGAATTTTCCTTCTGGAATCAGAAACTTCAGAATGTCATCTTTCAAAAGAGACCAGGCTCATGCATGTGCTAGCCTATAAGTATAGAGTATGTTGTTTTGGTTTGCAAAGAAAGTATGCAGTCCTCAAAAATGAAAACTAAAAAGGCCACTTTTGGGGGCGCAGGTTAACCGGAATGCATCTTAAGATGAACATAAACAGGAAAGACATCTTTAGGCGATCCTATATAACAAAATAAGAACAAAATAAATAGGCCTAACAATAATAGCCAACACAACTAGGCTACACTCATTCACTATCTGAGTTACAGTGATGGCAAATGTAGGGTCTGGGCACTCCAACTAAGCAGAGCTTGTGTGCCAACTGGTTGCACATCCAATACTTCTCCCATACCTCCCCTGAACGGCTGTTGGAGAACGTTTCCATACAAACCAAACAAACCTGTCTCTTTCTTTTCTGTTTCTTCTTCTTGCTGGCTGCCTTTTCCAGATGGGGTGGAGTACACTGGGATGTACTAGGCTTGGCAGGTGGTCTAGGCTGGGATGTACTAGGCTTGGCAGGTGGTCTAGGCTGGGATGTACTAGGCTTGGCAGATGGTCTAGGCTGGGATGTACTAGGCTTGGTAGGTAGTCTAGGCTGGGATGTACTAGGCTTGGTAGGTGGGCTGGGGTGCATTGGGCTCTGCTCGGTCTGTCCTCAGCTCATCCATCACCTCCAAGTTGGTGAAGAAACGGTCCATGTTGTGCTCAGCACTGTCATGTGCTTGTCACATGTGACAACCAA